>NC_060247.1:16030560-16037416 GCF_921293095.1 Ischnura elegans | reverse complement strand
TGTTGTTGTTGTCGACAAAATGTTTTCGTTGAAAATTTTGTCGTTGAAAATGTTGTCGTTGAAAATGTTGTCGTTTAAAATGTTGTCGTAGAAAATGTTGTCGTTGAAAATGTTGTCGTTGAAAATGTTGTCGTTGAAAATGTAGTTGTTGAAAATGTTGTGGTTTTTGTTGTTTTTGTTGTTTTTGTCGTTCTTGTTGTTGTTGTTGTTGTTCTTTATTGTTGATTTCGTTGTGTTTGTCGTTTTTGTTGTTGTTGTTGTTGTTGTTGTTGTATTGTTGTTGTTGTTGTTGTTGTTGTTGTTTTTTTTGTTGTTCTTGTTCTTGTTGTTGTTGTTGTTGTTGATGTTGTTGTTGTAGTTCTTGTTCTTGTTGTTGTTGTTATTGTTGTCGTCGTTGAAAATGTTGTCGTTGAAAATTTTTTCGTTTTATATGTTGTCGTTGAAACCATTGTCGTTGAAAATGTTGTCGTTGAAAATGTTTTCGTTGAAAATGTTGTCGTTGAAAATGTTGTCGTTGAAAATGTTATCGTTGAAAATGTTGTCGTTGAAAATGTTGTCGTTGAAAATATTGTCGTTGAAAATGTTGTCGTTGAAAATGTTGTCGTTAAAAATGTTGTTGTTGTAAATTTTGTCGTTGAAAATGTTGTCGTTGAAAATGTTGTCGTTGAAAATGTTGTCGTTAAAAATGTTGTCGTGGAAAATGTAGTCGTTGAAAATATTGTCGTTGAAAATGTTTTCGTTGAAAATGTTGTCGTCGAAAATGTTGTCGTCGAAAATGTTGTCATCAAAAATGTTGTCGTCGATAATGTCGTTGAAAATGTTGTCGTCGAAAATGTTGTCGTTGAAAATGTTGTCTTTGAAAATGTTGTCGTTGAAAATGTTCTCGTAGAAAATGTTGTCGTTAAAAATGTTGTCGTTGAAAATGTTGTCGTTGAAAATGTTGTCGATGAAAATGTGGTCGTTGAAAATGTTGTCGTTGAAAATTTTGTCGTTAAAAATGTTGTAGTCAAAAATGCTGTCTTTGATGTTGAAAATGAGTTGAAAATGAGTTGAAATGAGTTGAAAATGTTTTCGTTGAAAATGTTGTCGTTGAAAATGTTGTCGTTGAAAATATTGTCGCTGAAAATGTTGTCGTTGAAAATGTTGTCGTTGAAAATGTTGTCGTTGAAAATGTTGTCGTTGAAAATGTTGTCGTTGAAAATGTTGTCGTTGAAAATGTTGTCGATGAAAATGAGGTCGTTGAAAATGTTGTCGTTGAAAATTTTGTCGTTGAAAATTTTGTCGTCAAAAATGCTGTCTTTGAAAATGTTGTCGTTGAAAATGTTGTCGTTGAAAATGTTGTCGTTGAAAATATTGTCGTTGACACTGTTGTCTTCGAAAATGTTGTCGTTGAAAATGTTGTTGTTGAAAATGTTGTTGTTGTTGTTGTTTTTGTTGTTGTTTATGTTGTTGTTGTTGTTGTTGTTGTTTTTGTTGTTGTTATTGTTGTTGTGGTTTTTATTGTTTTTGTTGCTGTTGTTTTTGTTGTTGTTAATTTGTTGTTGTTGCTGTTGTTGTTGTGGTTGTTGGATTCGTTGTCATTGTCCTTGTCGTTGTTGTTGTTTTTATTGTATTGTTGTGTTTGTTTTTGTTGTTGTTGTTTATGTTTTGTCTTCGTTAAAAATGTTGTCGTTGAAAATTCTGTCGTTGAAAATGTTGCTCTTGTTGATAATGTTGCTGTTGTTGAATACCTACTGTTGTTATAAATGTTGCTGTGTATGAAAATTTTGCTGTTGATGAAAAAATTGCTGTTGATGAAAATGTTTCTGTTGATGAAAATTTTGCTGTTGATGAAAATGTTGCTGTTGATGAAAATGTTGCTGTTGATAATAGTGTTGCTGTTGTTAAAAATTTTACTGTTGATGAAAATATATTATTTTTTGTTGTAAATGTTGCTCTTGTTGAAAATGTTGCTATTGTTTATAATTTTCTGTTCTTGAAAATGTTATTGTTGTTGAAAATGTTGCTGTTGTTGTAAATGTTGCGGTTGATAGAAATGTTGCTTTTGATGAAAAATTTCTGTTGATGAAAATGTTGCTGCTAATGAAAATGTTTCTGTTGATGAAAGTATTGCTGTTGACGAAAATGTTGCTGTTGATGAAAATGTTGCTGTTGATGAAAATATTGCTGTTGATGAAAATGTTGCTGTTGCTGAAAATGAATCTGTTGATGAAAATGTTACTTTTGTTGAAAATGTTGCTGTTTATGAAAATGTTAATGTTGTTGAAAATTTTGCTGTTATTGAAAATGTTGCTGTTGTCGAAAATGTTGCTGTTGTTGATATGGACGCTGTTGTCAAAAATGTTGCTGTTGTTGAAAATGTTGCTTTTATTGAAAATGTTGCTGTTGTAAAAAATGTTGCTTTTGTTGAAAATGTTGCTGTTGTAGAAAATGTGTCTGTTGTTGAAAAAGTTGCTGTTGTTGAAAATGTTGCTGTTGTTTAACAGTTGCTGTTGTTAAAAATGTTGCTGTTCTTGAATATAATGCTGTTCTTGAAAATGTGGCTGTTGTTGAAAATGTTGCTGTTGTTGAAAATGTTGCTGTTGTTGAAAATGTTGCTGTTGTTGAAAATGTTTCTGTGTTTTACAATGTTGCTCTTGTTGTTAATTTTGCTCTAGTTGAAAATTTTGCTTTTGTTGAAAATGTTGCTGTTGTTGAAAATGTTTCTGTTGTTGATAATGTTGCTGTTTTTGAAAATGTTGCTGTTGTTGAAAACGTACTGTTGTTGAAAACGTTGCTGTTGATGAAAATTTTGTTGTTGATGAAAATGTTGCTGTTGATGAAAATGTTGCTGTTGATGAAAATTTTGCTGTTGATGAAAATGTTGCTGTTGATGAAAATGTTGCCGTTGATGAAAATGTTGCTGTTGATGAAAATGTTGCTGTTGATGAAAGTGTTGCTGTTGATGAAAATGTTGCTGTTGATGAAAATATTGCTTTTGATGATAATGTTGCTGTTGATGATAAATGCTGATGATAAATGCTGAAAATGTTGCTAGTGATGAAAATGTTCCTTTTAATGAAAATATTGCTTTTGATGAAAATGTTAATGTTCTTGAAAATGTTGCTGTTGTTGAAAATGTTGCTGTTATTGAAAATGTTGCTGTTGTTGAAAATGTTGCTGTTGTCGAAAATGTTGCTGTTGTTGATAATGATGCTGTTGTCAAAAATGTTGCTGTTGTTGAAAATGTTGCTTTTGTTGAAAATGTTGCTGTTGTAAAAAATGTTGCTTTTGTTGAAAATGTTGCTGTTGTAGAAAATGTGTCTGTTGTTGAAAAAGTTGCTGTTGTTGAAAATGTTGCTGTTGTTTAACAGTTGCTGTTGTTAAAAATGTTGCTGTTCTTGAATATGTTGCTGTTCTTGAAAACGTGGCTGTTTTTGAAAATGTTTCTGTTGCTGAAAATGTGTCTGTTGTTGAAAATGTTGCTGTTGTTGAAAATATTGCTGTTTTATACAATGTTGCTCTTGTTTTAAATTTTGCTCTAGTTGAAAATGTTGCTTTTGTTGAAAATGTTGCTGTTGTTGAAAATGTTTCTGTTGTTGATAATGTTGCTGTTTTTGAAAATGTTGCTGTTGTTGAAAACGTACTGTTGTTGAAAATGTTGCTGTTGATGAAAATTTTGTTGTTGATGAAAATGTTGCTCATGATGAAAATATTGCTGTTGATGAAAATTTTGCTGTTGATGAAAATGTTGCTGTAGATGAAAATGTTGCTGTTGATGAAAATGTTGCTGTTGATGAAAATGTTGCTGTTGATGAAAGTGTTGCTGTTGTTGAAAATGTTACTGTTGATAAAAATATAAATGTTGTTGAAAAAGTTGCTCTTGCTGAAAAGGTTCTGTTGTTGAAATTTGCTATTGTTGAAAATGTTGCTGTTGTTGAAAATATTGCTGTTGTTGAAAATGTTGCTGTTATTGAAAATGTTGCGGTTGACAAAAATGTTGCAGTAGATGAAGAATTTGCCATTGATGAAAATGTTGCCGTTGATGAAAATGTTACTCTTGATGAAAAAGTTGCTGTTGATGAAAATGTTGCTGTTTGTGAAAATGTTTCTGTTGATGAAAATATTGCTTTTGATGATAATGTTGCTGTTGTTGAAAATGTTGCTGTTGTTGAATACCTACTGTTGTTAAAAATGTTGCTGTGTATGAAAATTTTGCTGTTGATGAAAAAATTGCTGTTGATGAAAATGTTTCTGTTGATGAAAATTTTGCTGTTGATGAAAATGTTGCTGTTGATGAAAATGTTGCTGTTGATAATAGTGTCGCTGTTGTTGAAAATGTTACTGTGGATGAAAATATATTAATGTTGTTGTAAATGTTGCTCTTGTTGAAAATGTTGCTATTGTGGAAATTTGCTGTTCTTGAAAATGTTGCTGTTGTTGAAAATGTTGCTGTTGTTGAAAATGTTGCTGTTGTTGAAAATGTTGCGGTTGATTAAAATGTTGCTGTCGATGAAAAATTTCTGTTGATGAAAATGTTGCTGCTAATGAAAATGTTTCTGTTGATGAAAATGTTGCTGTTGAGGAAAATGTTGCTATTGATGAAAATGTTGCTGTTGATGAAAATGTTGCTGTTGCTGAAAATGTTGCTGTTGATGAAAATGTTGCTTTTGTTGAAAATGTTGCTGTTTATGAAAATGTTAATGTTGTTGAAAATGTTGCTGTTGTTGAAAATGTTGCTGTTGTCGAAAATGTTGCTGTGTTTGATAATTATGCTGTTGTCAAAAATGTTGCTGTTGTTGAAAATGTTGCTTTTGTTGAAAATGTTGCTGTTGTAAAAAATGTTGCTTTTGTTGAAAATGTTGCTGTTGTAGAAAATGTGTCTGTTGTTGAAAAAGTTGCTGTTGTTGAAAATGTTGCTGTTGTTTAACAGTTGCTGTTGTTAAAAATGTTGCTGTTCTTGAATATGTTGCTGTTCTTGAAAATGTGGCTGTTGTTGAAAATGTTGCTGTTGTTGAAAATGTTGCTGTTGTTGAAAATGTTGCTGTTGTTGAAAATGTTTCTGTGTTTTACAATGTTGCTCTTGTTGTTAATTTTGCTCTAGTTGAAAATGTTGCTTTTGTTGAAAATGTTGCTGTTGTTGAAAATGTTTCTGTTGTTGATAATGTTGCTGTTTTTTAAAATGTTGCTGTTTTTGAAAACGTACTGTTGTTGAAAATGTTGCTGTTGATGAAAATTTTGTTGTTGATGAAAATGTTGCTGTTGATGAAAATGTTGCTGTTGTTGAAAATGTTGCTGTTTTATACAATGTTGCTCTTGTTTTAAATTTTGCTCTAGTTGAAAATGTTGCTTTTGTTGAAAATGTTGCTGTTGTTGAAAATGTTTCTGTTGTTGATAATGTTGCTGTTTTTGAAAATGTTGCTGTTGTTGAAAACGTACTGTTGTTGAAAATGTTGCTGTTGATGAAAATTTTGTTGTTGATGAAAATGTTGCTGTTGATGAAAATATTGCTGTTGATGAAAATTTTGCTGTTGATGAAAATGTTGCTGTTGATGAAAATGTTGCTGTTGATGAAAATGTTGCTGTTGATGAAAATGTTGCTGTTGATGAAAGTGTTGCTGTTGTTGAAAATGTTACTGTTGATAAAAATATAAATGTTGTTGAAAAAGTTGCTCTTGCTGAAAAGGTTCTGTTGTTGAAATTTGCTATTGTTGAAAATGTTGCTGTTGTTGAAAATATTACTGTTGTTGAAAATGTTGCTGTTATTGAAAATGTTGCGGTTGACAAAAATGTTGCAGTTGATGAAGAATTTGCTATTGATGAAAATGTTGCCGTTGATGAAAATGTTACTCTTGATGAAAAAGTTGCTGTTGATGAAAATGTTGCTGTTTGTGAAAATGTTGCTGTTGATGAAAATATTGCTTTTGATGATAATGTTGCTGTTGTTGAAAATGTTGCTGTTGTTGAATACCTACTGTTGTTAAAAATGTTGATGTGTATGAAAATTTTGCTGTTGATGAAAAAATTGCTGTTGATGAAAATGTTTCTGTTGATGAAAATTTTGCTGTTGATGAAAATGTTGCTGTTGATGAAAATGTTGCTGTTGATAATAGTGTCGCTGTTGTTGAAAATGTTACTGTGGATGAAAATATATTAATGTTGTTGTAAATGTTGCTCTTGTTGAAAATGTTGCTATTGTGGAAATTTGCTGTTCTTGAAAATGTTGCTGTTGTTGAAAATGTTGCTGTTGTTGAAAATGTTGCGGTTGATAAAAATTTTGCTGTTGATGAAAAATTTCTGTTGATGAAAATGTTGCTGCTAATGAAAATGTTTCTGTTGATGAAAATGTTGCTGTTGAGGAAAATGTTGCTGTTGATGAAAATGTTGCTGTTGCTGAAAATGTTGCTGTTGATGAAAATGTTGCTTTTGTTGAAAATGTTGCTGTTTATGAAAAAGTTAATGTTGTTAAAAATGTTGCTGTTATTGAAAATTTTGCTGTTGTCGAAAATGTTGCTGTTGTTGATAATGATGCTGTTGTCAAAAATGTTGCTGTTGTTGAAAATGTTGCTTTTGTTGAAAATGTTGCTGTTGTAAAAAATGTTGCTTTTGTTGAAAATGTTGCTGTTGTAGAAAATGTGTCTGTTGTTGAAAAAGTTGCTGTTGTTGAAAATGTTGCTGTTGTTTAACAGTTGCTGTTGTTAAAAATGTTGCTGTTCTTGAATATGTTGCTGTTCTTGAAAACGTGGCTGTTTTTGAAAATGTTTCTGTTGCTGAAAATGTGTCTGTTGTTGAAAATGTTGCTGTTGTTGAAAATGTTGCTGTTTTATACAATGTTGCTCTTGTTTTAAATTTTGCTCTAGTTGAAAATGTTGCTTTT